>NW_027493957.1:0-48495 GCF_021521415.1 Bidens hawaiensis | reverse complement strand
AACCAATGACAAGACTCGTATATTCTTCAGTAATATCAACCCGTTCGAGAATCATCCCCCTCAACATAAGTAATCCTCCGTATACTCGTAGCCAACATAGTCAGGATCAAAGTCTCTCAGAAAGAAGTAAACGGGTAGACACTCGTATCACACATAGTCAGGTTTTAATCTCGAACAAACCAATCAGCAATCGAAGAACAATTGCAGTCTTGAACTCAGTCAAACGTAGCTTTGCAATCATGAATTACCACCCAAATTGCAGTAACCTTAAGCCCATGGACCTGAGACCCGTTAGCAATCCTTATTCCATCTTTTAATGTCCAAGCCCACTCTCTTATAGTTTATTTAAGCTAAACTGATACATGACACGTTAATAACAAACGAAGTTTCCTTTATTAATATTATCGAAAGCAGGATATTACATTTACCCAGAACCGTATCGGGAACCATTTAATGCAAATATACTGAGAACCAAGAATCGCAAGCCAACATACAGTAGCAGTTTAGAGGCACATGTTTGGTTTCGGTTCCTCGGTTCTGGTGGTTCCGAACAGTTTCTTACTCACCCCTATCTTGGAGTGTGTGTTCTTATAGAGATAAAGATCTAACTTTTTTATAATGTTTAATGTTTTATATTTTATTAGAAAAACTATCTTTTAATTTATATTCTTGTTTCAAATTTTCGTAAAAAGAAATCACTAAAGCTCTCATTCACCTAAATCACAATAGGTTTGGGCGTCAACAGGGATTTATCCGGTGTACAATCAACATTCAATCAACGCAAGTGGTACAATATTAGATGATGAATCCATGGTTGTGATTCAATGACAACACACAATCTTACTATAAGGCCCGAACCCAAGCATCTTACTTTAGTTGGAATTATACATGAACAATGTATAACATCAGAGTTTTACACTTTCTAATTGCAGCGGAAATATAAACTTTTACATAAATATCTTCGTCTTCTAAACTGATCTTCAATATGGATAGCTTTGTACGCACTTCAAGCTCGTCACGTCATCTATAATATTTTCGTCCATAATAAATGTTAGCTACACGCTAAGTAAGTTCTAGTTTATTTAAACATTAATTATTTCGTTGACCAACTCTAAAAAATGTGCCACATGGCAAAGTGAGGAATAAGAAAGGCTTAGAGACTGGCACGTAGAATGAAAATGGCCTAGGAAAGAACATGTGGCGTTAGCGATCATGTATTTATTGTAATTTAATATCATATAGTTATTGTTATTTAATATCAAATATATCATTCTTCTAGTATAAAACTAACATTTCGTTGCATAATCTTTGTATTTCAGTATACCAAAATATCATAAGCATGTTTTCCATAAAGTTTTGTTTTGTAGTTTTACTTATACTCACAAATGTTGGTAAGCTACACAATACTTATTTCTTATTGATTATTGTTCGTTCATGTTTTTATCTCTAACCTTCTTACATATGAGTAAAACTTTTGTAGACATATCACCTTTTTTTATTGCTCTATATATGTCTAACTAAAATAAGGAGCACAATGATGATGGGAGAAGCATATCAAGAACGTTGGAACCTTTATCCATGTGTTCCTTTCATGTGTATACGTCAATGCAGAGAAAGAAGAGGGGTGTTGGCTGGCAAGTGCTTGTTTGGAAGTATTTGTTTATGTGTTTGGGCTTGTTAAAAGTGTTGAACTTTAATAAATAAATAAAAAAGATTATGTTATGTTATTTGATTAAAGAGAGACGTATGAAAAGATGTTATTGTAACACATTACCTTGGAAGGGTGACATATTACTATCATAAAATTTGAAATATAAGAAATAATACATAAGTCAACATTAAAAGCTAATAAAAGAACCTGTTCATTTCACTTACGGTCACCGATAAATGAAATTATCAAATGATAAATATGGCATGTTTCATTCCAAAACAAAAGCGAAAGATATTTCATTAATTCAGTTCATATACTTAACTGACTGAACTAGCTATAATAAATGAGTTACCGGACTAACAATTTTGATAATCAAGCTCTATCTCAAAAATTTGAGGATCTCAACTGCTAACTCAAAATTTTGATAATTTCTAACACTATTGTAACATCTGTCAACAAAAAAAACTAATATTAAAATAAAAAATAAAAAAAAAATCCTAGCCAAAAATGTCAACATGTAAAAGTTAAAGGGACAAAATTAAATACACGATAAAGAAAATTATTTCTATTAAATGCTTACTCAAACGTTTATTAAAAATAACAATGGTTTTAATCGTGAATATTTTTAAACGAACATGTAAAATTTATCAAATATCATTAGAGACAAAATACATCATTCATCGTTATAACTATTATACTATATTAATAGATATACAATATGGATCGATCGATCTGTTATGGTTTGAGAGAAGAATGGCATCAAACTCCACATATGGTGAAGAGCTTTAACAGCTCATTCTCAATGATATAAAAGAGTCATGTAATTTAGTTGTTTATTGTAAAGCCCCGGTCCCGGTGCCCTACTTTAGCATTGGATTTACTCATAAACACAGTTCTAAATATCAAAGTTCATTAAAACTTTCGTGGAATAATGATAACAGTCAACCATTCATTACAAACATTCATAACTTATCCTTTAAAACATAACATAAAATATAATATCAAAAATCATGACTAATCTTCATATGCCTGCCTCTTCAGATCCTGTCATGTGTTCTCCTCAGGCCAACTGTCTCAGTCTATTTACTTGTGTGCATACTAAAAGTCAGCTACGCTGAGTGAGTTCTAGTTAAACATGCAACACACAATACATTCACATACTTACATATATACGTATCCGAAGATACATATTACATATTTAGCATGTTACCTTTCTTTCATTCGTACATGCATACTTTCTTTCTTTCATACACTCATGTATTCGTTCATACATTCTTTCATACCATCACACTTTCATACTTTCATAATACATACATAACTATTTTTACCATCTCAGATATTAGTAGGGTCTGGTCCCTTTATTCTCTATCTCATATATTATTAGGGTCTGGTCCCTTTCTTCTCTATCTCAGATATTATTATGGTCTGGTACCTTCTATCTCAGATATTGGTAGGGTCTGGTCCCTTCTTTCCGTACAACCATACATACGCTTCTTTACATGTACATTCTATTATATACTTTCATACATACTCTTAATCATTCTTATATCATTCATGCATCTTATGTAAAACTCACATGTCATGGCGATACGTGCAATATCCGAGGATCATTCACGTACCGACAAGCATTCATTTTTAACCTCAATCATTATCACATAAATCATATAAGGCATACACTTACCACTTAGGGTAAGTGTATTAACTAATCACATCGAGTATGCACACAGCCCCGAAAACATAACAAGGAAATGAGGCTAGAAACTCACCTGAACTCGGTTCCTCTCAGAGTTAATGGTAACTCCTTTTTTTAATTTGGCACGGCTAACTGTATAATAATTACACGTATCAATTAACTAAATTAACTATCACTACCCATATCGTAGTATTTCTAGTTTATTATAACCTTCAACGAATGGGGGTCCGGGGGCTGCACCCCTAGCAGCGGGGTTCTAGGGGCGGCAGCCCCTAGCGGGGTCCAAGGGGTAGAGCCCCTTGCTTGGGTTAAGTTTATTCGTTACTCATTAAGGGTTCTTAGAAAAATTTTCATTACCATTTCTTAAATGATTATCTTATTCGTTACTCATTAACCTTTAAATGTACCTTTGTTTAATTCATAAAGTTCGAGGGCTTCTTTGTAATTAATCCATTTGATTCTAAGTTCAGGGACCTTTCTGTCATTTTATCAAACTCCATTCGTTATCCGATATTTTAACGAATGGGGGTTCATTCGTTGACTTGACTAACGGATGAGAATCAATCGAATGGGAGCTCATTCGTTAGTCTTGTCTAATAACAAATGGCCACCACGAATAAGGATTATATAAAGAATGGGATTACTTCTCAACGAATGGGTATTCCATAATGATTTGGCTCATTCGTTGCTTATTGACGAGTGTGTTTTTCATAATGAATGGATCTTCATAGCGAATGAGCATTCACAACGAATGGGCTCATTGGTCTGATCTGGCTAACGAATGGGGGGGGGGGGGATCATTCCTTGGTTTTCCATAATGATTAGCATAACGAATGGCTTGACGAATGTAGTTCATTTGCTATTCTCTGCTTAACGAACGGGCATAGCCCCATTTGTTACACGTTCCTAGGGTTAGGGCATATATTGTCAGAAAACATTCTATGACAATCCCTAAAATTCCGCGCCGCTTTCCGGCGCCATCATCGCCGGAAAACCGAGATCTCGCTGGAAAAGCGAGATCTCACCCATTTTTCCACCGTTTTCATCGTTTTTTGTCCCGTTCCATCCGGATTCGAGGTCGTCTTTTGATCGGTTCATACCCGATTCTATCCGAATCTCGTGACTTTAACAGTTGAGGGTGTCGTTTCGTGACTAAATCTAGCGGGTTTGGATCCATATAAGATCATAACATCATTACCTCGGATCGATGCTCGGTTTCTTCTTGTTATTTCGGCTAGAATGAGGTGTATATATATATATGGGGAGAGAGAGAGAGAGCTTAAGTGTGTGTTTAGGTGGTGTAAAATGAGTGAATGAACAAGAGAAATGGGGGATTATGGTTTATATATTAAATCATGGGTCATAGGCCTAAGCCCATAGTCTTTCTTTCTTCTTTATTCATCCAAGCCTATCTTTCTTCTTCATTTAATTACTTAACCCAATACAAGCCCAACTCATAATAATTAATATAATTTTATTAACCAAAACTGGAAAACGAGATGTTACATTTACCACTCTGCATTTTATGTTAACGGTGAAGAGCTTTAGCAGCTCATTCTCAAAGATAAAAGAGTGACGTAATTTAGTGGTTTACCACTATGCATTTTATGTTAACGTCTATTTAATTAACC
Source organism: Bidens hawaiensis (assembly GCF_021521415.1). NCBI lineage: Eukaryota > Viridiplantae > Streptophyta > Magnoliopsida > Asterales > Asteraceae > Bidens > Bidens hawaiensis. The sequence goes on along the minus strand of NW_027493957.1, from coordinate 43,520 downwards.
GACACAAATGGGTACACATACATGCCATGGTCATTTTGTGGAAGTATATATTTTTATTGTTATACGAAATAGTATTATTACTCGGGTGTTTACAATAAAAATAACAGTTTGAGTTGTGAGACACATAAACGAAAGTTTAAGATTATCAATTATCATTATTAATTATGATTTGGACTTTAAAATTACACTAATAAAAGAAAGCTATATAATATGTATGTACTTAGTCGGCATCTATTATATCTATACCTTAAACATATATATGTATTAAGAAGGTTAGGTTCAAATAAAAAGTATTATTTTTTTAGTAAGGCTAGGAACAAAGTATTTTAGTCCATTATAATAAAAACACAATGCTTAAACAAAAACCCAACAGAAAACCCTAGCTTTCCTTACTCTTCATTCTTCATATGAAAAATAAAAATTTTTAAAAGAAACAAATTTTGGATAATATTTTTGAAAAATGTATTACATGTTAATTATATTTTTGAAAAATGTATTACATGCTAATTATTTTTTTTAATTTGTAAAATGTATTAGACCAAACATTGTGGAGCTTTAACTAGGGTGCTAGGAGGGACTCGCTGCCACGTCACTCCTGAACACCGTAACACACTCTAGCGAAGGGGGAACGCTATTAGATGAGGCACCACAAATCCCATGTCCACTACTTGTAAGTGACCGGGGAAAAGAGCAACTGCTGATGTCAATTTGGAATTTTGCGCTAACATTCATAAAACATCAAGTAGTATCGAGGCAGCGACGGATGTGAAACTTGCTAAACAAAGGTTAAGGAACTTTGACCTTTTTACCAAGGACTTCAGCAACCTAGATCCGAGTCATCGAGCCATATTTAAAAAAGAATATGAGCTTATTCTAAAGGCAATAAAAAGAAATCAAAAAACTAGAGATTAATTTTGTATATTTCTCATGTATTTATTATTCACTTTTTATGATGTTTAATGTTTTATATTTTACTAGAAAAACAACTATCTTATAATTTATATTTGTATTTCAAATATTTGAAAAAAAATCACTAAAGCCCTCGTTCACTTGAATCACAATTGGCTTAGGTGGCTTCAACATGTGCTTTATCCCGTGTACAATCAGCGTTTAGTCAACGGTTAGGTAGAACAATATAAGATGATGAATCTTGGGTTGGGCTTCAACGAAAACACTCGGTTTTATTGTAAGGGTGGAACAATAATAGACGATGAATCATGGGTTGGGTTTCAACGAAAAAACTCAGTCTTAATGTAAGGGCCTAAACTCGTGCACCTTACTTTAGTTGGAATTAGGGATGTTCAAAACTGGATATCCGAAGTTTTGGATATCTGAACTTCGAATATCCGGACATCTATCGGATAGTGGATTTCACTTTCCGAATCCGAATCCGAAAGTTCGGATATCCGGTCGGATAGGGATTCGTATATCCGAAAGAAAATCCTGAAAAGAAAAAACACAACCTGTTTTAATCCAACAACCAGGTTTTCCAAACCAAACAAGCAAATAGTATCCGGGTTTTCTAATCCAATAGCCTAAACATATATTGTTCAAAGTACAAACAAACAAGTAAATAGCACACAATCCATTTTTCAAAATAAACACAACCGATTGAGATGGAGAAGGAAGAAACAGTGGTGGAGCTGTGGTGGATTTGGTACAAACGGAAGAGTGAAAGCGGCATACGAAAGTGGTGACTGGTGATGGAAGAGTGCATGAGGTGGTGAGTGGAGTCGTGGAGGTGGTGTAGATAGAAGAGAAAAAGAGAGTAAAGACGGAGACTGGTAACTCATTGGGAAGGAAGTCAGGCAAGGCTTAAGGAGTGTTTTGAAATTAGGGTTACAACTTACATCATTTAGGTATATAATAAAAATATTAAATTTATATTTCAGATAGTTTGGATATCCGAACTATACAAAAAATGTAAAAAATGTTATCCGGAATCGAATTTTTGAGTATTCGGGGTTCAGATATCCAAATTTTCGGATTGTTGAGTCAAAGATTTGACCAAAATGAGATATATGGAAGATTGGAATCTTCTCAACCTCCTCAGAATTTGCTAAGTATGGAACCGGGCACACCTTGGACCTCCGAGCAAGCTTTTACTTAGCCGGGTACGATATTTTGTCTATCGGGCAAGGTTATCTTCAAGAAGTCTTCTTTAGTGGATATCCGAGCAGGATTTGCAAATTAGCGCATTGCCGAGCAAGGTTCACTGGTTTATGTAAATCCGGGCAAGGTTCACTTTATCAAGCAAGTCTGTTCTTCATAGCCAAGTAAGGTTCACTTCCGAGTAAGCTTTCGGCTAACCAAGTCCATGAAACCAAGTGATTGGAAGACCGGGCAAGGTATTCATTAATAATAGTGGTCCAAGCAAGCTTGATGATTGAATGGAATATCATTAAGTAATATCGGGCAAGGTTCAACTCAAGCAAAGAACAGTACTCCCGAGTACACTTTGCTAATAAGTTATTTTATAGCAAAGATTTGAATTGGACCATTGAAGAACAAGGTTGCTCGTAAGGGTTTGTCGGGCAAAGTCAAGAAGACTGAAGTCTACCCGGTGAGTATTTTACTTGGTAAAATACTCTCCAAGTAAAGTCTACCCGGAAACTGATCCGAGCACACTTCTATGTTACCAAGTCCTGAAGGATGGCAGAGTACACAGCGTACTCGGAGAATAAAGATTAATGCAAAGACTACCCGGAAGACTTGTTTTACACTTAGACTATTTTCTGATTATGTAATTTGAATATGTATTTATGATTGGGGTTTCTAGAAGGAATGACAACTGTCCTAGGGTGACAAGCCTATAAATAGACTGTTTTAGGGCACGCCGCCTAAGGACAAGACAGAGAGCGACACATTAATTGAAATAGAATATTTTTGTGTGACGGCTGTCCTAGGATAATGTAGGTTCCCGGCCGGATCTACACAGGAGTATCTCGTAACACGAGGGTGCGGAATCCCCACGTAATACGATACGAGTGTAAGATATATAATGCGTTGAGACGATACACAAACACACGTTACAATACTAATAAACACGTTGTATTGCAACACTTCAACACGTGATCTCAAATCACAAAAACACGTTCTGACTTCCAAAAAACCTTTTCTAAACAAGCCGAAGTTAGGCATATATAGGCCTCGACAACTTCGCCTAACAGACTAGGCGAAGTTGTCTTAACTTCGCTTGTCTACAAGTTCGCTTACATTAGGCGAACTTGTGTGACACCATATCTAAAACCAAAACAAACAATCTAACACGATTACAGACACATACAAAACACTAGATACTGAACTACTGACATTATGCACCAACAGACTCCCCCTTGGCAGTAGCTTCATATCTCTATCTTCATTCTCGTGTCTAGTAATCCCAAAAATCTCGTGTCACCCGTCTTCAAGCATGAACGCCCTGTCTGACACAAACAGAGACCACCTTCTGGTATTTCTTGGCTTCATCTTTCCACGCAGGAATATAGAATATCTTCTTATCGTTTAGCACCTGCAAGTCAGCTTGAGACAAGTTTACCAAGTGCATGGGATCATACACTCTCAGAACTTCTTGTTCATCTTCATCTTCCATAACCGCTTTAGCTGTTTGGCTATCAACATACCACCACTTTAGATTCTTTAAAACATCCTTGGGCATTATCTTCATCGGCACTTCTTTTAAACACCGAACCGGCTTATATTTCATCACCATCCAAGGTTTGCCATCAGCTCGCATTCCTCTTTCCTTATCTTCAACCAGCTTTCCTTTCTGCGGCTTTAACAATTCAAACTTCTTTTCTTTCACACTTTATTTCCACACAATCTTCCCAATTATTCTGGCCATATTATCATCACTTCTATTAATCAACCCTAATTTTGCCAAATCCTTCACCTCACACTCAGGCAAGGTATTGAGAGATCTCAACATTCTCTTAAAATACTGAATCCCATCAAAGCGTTTAATCACAAATAACCTCAACTGCTCATCATACAACCAGCATATAATACCCTTCTTCGACTCAGCATGCCCTTTGATATTGTAACTCTTCTTGAACATGGTTGGAACCGCTGGCTTCTTTGTCTTAACAAACCACTGAGCGTAGCCTTCTTTCCATCTCGGCTGCTCTTCCCACTCAGACTCATCTAACACATCCATATCTTGACTCACATTTGCCTTATCAATGTCTGGAATATCATGTTCTACACTGTCATCCACAATCTCTCCCTCTTCAATCTCACTATCAATCACGATCTGTTATCCTATATTTTCAATCTCCTCAAAAGATAACACATCGTCATCACCCACAACATCATCATCCAACATCTCCTCATCATCCACAACCACAACATCTTCACCACCTGATCCACCTGCTGTACCAGTTGACTCCCCCTGAGATGTGGAAGTCCCAAGAGTTTGTTCAGTTCTTGGCAACTCACCACCAGCACCGTTCGATGCATTGGGATCATCGTCTCTGTCATGACTTTTCTTTGTTCTCAACTCATCGCCCTTGCAGCTCGTCTCCCCCTGAGATGCTAAGAACTGCTTTAGAGCATCAAAAAGTTTACCATGTTCAACAAGGAGGGACGATTGGATCTGATTCTCTGCTACAAGGAGCTGGATAGCTTGAGTCTGGATTAGATTGATTCTTGACTGTTCAGCAACGACCCGTTCAAGAGCAGCTATCCTTTCATAATCGGATAAGGTAGCATCAAAATCAAACCGCATATGAGAAACGTCTTGAGCATAAGGTGGAGGTATTCCCAAACTAGCTAGAGTGTCAGAAACAGACTGAAAAGTAACCGCGGGAGGTATTGTGACAGATAACCCCGCAATTGCAACCAACGTCAACTCAACAAATCTTGCAACAACCTCCGATGGAGTAAGAGTAGGAGGTGGCAAGGAAACTATCTCCGGAGCCGAAAACTGAAACGTGGTTGGTGGATTACCAAATGATGATGATGTTGTCACCACGGGAACACTGGAGGTGATCGGTACTGTTACAGTCATCGAAGCCGGAACCATGGTCATACCAGATAACGAGGGTGGAGAGAAACGAACCACCCTTGAGCTTTCACCAGCTCCCGAACCCTCACCAGTTCTGGCCCTCTTTGATCGACGTATCAACTGGTCTAACTCCTCCTCGAAGTCAGATTCACTGTCATCTGAGTCTTTCTTTCTCTTACCATGTATTCTTTCTTGTGTGACCAGAATCTGTCGTGCTTCAGCGATATCGTCAGCGGAGGAGTCAGAGTCGGTTCTCTCAGAATCTGCTACAGACGTAGCTACCATCGAAACATTCACACCAGATGCCTCAGCTTCTGGTGCTTGAACCTCTGTAGCCGGATCAATCTGCTCTATATCAAAGAACCCTTGGCCACCAAAAGCAGCTTCAAGGTCTACCTGTTCCTCTGGAGCTGCAACAGGATCAGCAGGAAAAGCCTGCTGTACCACAGGTGGTGGTTGAGGAACATCAGCCTGTTGCTGTGCCGGGTCCCGAAATTCATCTCCACGAGGAGCAATATAAGCAGGGTTCACCAAATAACCAAACAATGGAGTGTGCCGCCGACGAAGCTCTGGTTTTCTACGTGCGCTTGACGACCTACATTGCGCAAAGATCCTCTTACTTACATTCTCAACATAACGGATGGGACGTCGTTGAGGTAGCATAGGTGCTACATGATTCAAAATCATCTGTAAGAATCTGGGGTACATTAAAAATCTTTCACGAGCGACCGCGCGTCTCTGAAGATCGATTTCATAAAACACCATCTGACTGAAGCTGTAGGACTTGTTGTAAGTCAGGGCTGTCATAGCAGACTGCATCATTGCCCCCATACCGTCAGTACCAGCTTTACGACCCGACATGCACACAATCATCACGTGCATCAGAAAACGCCACTGATCCAACAAGAATCCCTTTCGCTTTTGAGTGTCACCCAAAGGACCCGAATAGCCCATACGTAAAAATGCACCATCTCTGAATGGAGCTGAAAAATCTGTAGGATCATCTCTAGTTTCAGTCCCGAACTGCAAAGCGACTCTGATCTGATCTGCTGAGAACTGCACCTCCTGATTGTTCACTGTGGCGCGCATAACCGGAGGCTCAACTCTACAGTCATATTCTACCGTTCGCCAGAAATCTTCAATATTCGGTAGAGAAATGGGGAGAGTTGTAGTAATAGCGTAAAAATACGTGAGCGAACTAGGAAGGAGATGATCTCGCGATAATCGTCGATACCACTAGCATCCGGATCTAAAGTATTGTACATGTTGTGACCCGGAAAGAACTGTCGGTTGTTGTCACCACCTTCGTCACCACCAGCTCCTGCCACAACAGCCATATCTGCACAACAAACTGTCTAAGTTAGAACATCGACAAGGCAGATCATAACTTCGCCTGTTACCATGAGCGAAGTTATGATAACATCTTATATGCAGGCGAAGTTAACCATATGGCGAAGTTGAGTGCAACTTCGCCTTAACCCTAACTTCGCCTGAGAACAACCAGACTAATTAATTAATTAAACATGAGCAGGCGAAGTTATGCATAAGGCGAAGTTGAGAACAACTTCGCCTAAGCCTAACTTCGCCTGAATCTGAAACGGCGTGTACAGAGGTCCGATCCTGGGTTGTTTGGTAAATTTGTGATTGAAAACAAGAAAAGATGTTACTATGGAGATCAAGACGATTTACTGAGTTACGAACACATTAGAAACAGATTGGTTTATCAATTGTTTAAAAGTTAGCATAAACAATGTCACAAATCGAATCACCACGGCCCTTGATTATCACCATTAGTATTAATTACATGTAATACCGAGCCTACACACCTTTAACACGGATTGGAAATAGATAATACGGATTCAAGGATTAAGTACGCCGAGGGTTAGGAGTGTATATAAGTTCGCCGAGGGTTTGACCAGGTTGACCCTTATATAGGTTTGAGAATGCAAGGGCGAAGTTAACCTGAACTTCGCCCCTGTGACAACTTCGCTGGTCAACAGATTATCATTAACTTCGCTCAAGGTCAACCATGGTCAACTTCGCCTCTTTACAAGTTCGCCTAAAGTGTACTCGGAAGCAAAGTGTGCTCGGAAGTAAAGTCTACTCGGAAAGCAAAACACTTGTATTTTTCAATTTTTAACTAGCACAAAGTGTACCCGGAAGCACAGTGTGCTCGGAAAACAAAGTGTACTCAGAAAACAAAGTGTGCTCGGAAGTAAAGTCTACTCGGAAAGCAAAACACTTGTATTTTTCAATTTTTAACTAGCACAAAGTGTACCCGGAAGCACAGTGTGCTCGGAAAACAAAGTGTACTCAGAAAACAAAGTGTGCTCGGAAGTAAAGTTTACTCGGAAAGCAAAACACTTGTATTTTTCAATTTTTAACTTGCACAAAGTGTGCTCGGATTACTTAGTGCTCGGAAACAAAGTGTGCTCGGATTACTTAGTGCTTTTTCATTTTCTTTCACATAACACCAAGCATGCTCGGGAGCAAAAGTGTGATCGGGAGCAAAAGTGTGCTCGGTAGCAAGGGTGTGCTCGGGAGTACTTGTGATTTTTCATTTTCTTTCACTTAACACCAAGCATGCTCGGGAGCAAAAGTGTGCTCGGGAGCAAAAGTGTGCTCGGGGGTACTTGTGATTTTTCATTTTCTTTCACTTAACACCAAGCATGGACAACTTGGCCTCTTTACCTTAACACAAGTTCGCCTAACTTAATTTACAAAACAGGACCTTATAAATTTGATCAAAGTGCAACAGTCTTTTAAAATTCACCGTTAAAGATTTAAACTTTACGATCAAATAACCAAGTGACCAAGTTTTAAACCATAAAACAAAATATGCGTGTGAAAATTGTAGTAAGTAAATAAAAGGGATCAAATTTCAGTCTTGACGAGAACCTGCATGTTTTATAAAAGATCCGAACAGGAATCATACTAATTAAGTGGCTGTCACATAGATCCATGTTCAGCGGTATTGTGACATAAAGAAACAGGTTGTAAGCAGGTATAAAACTCAGTATGGTTTTCATCGCTTCTGTGATACGGATTAGGTTCAATTAAGATCAAAATTTAGATGGACATCACATGAGAGATTGTGATGCCTCCTATCTATTCTCAAAGCGTATTTGGCTTTCCCCAAGTCATCTCGAATTGACCTTGACCCGTAGTGTCTGATTAAACAGTAAGTACATATAGATCTTTAGAGTCTTCTTCCCGTTCTCTTTCTTGCCTCTTGGTTGATATTTGAAATAACATAAGCTTCAAAAGGCTTAACAACATTTTTTTTTAAATAAAGATATTAATACAGCTTCAAATAGTAGACGACTGCAAGTCCCGAATCTGGATCACTGCAGGTACTTGACACACCATCTTCTCGGTAATCAGAACACTCACGGGCTCGTGTATGACAGGGTAATCACTTTTCTGCCTATCATTCAGAAAGATGTATATGGAGACATGCACAACTCAGAGTGATTCTCCACATTAAATCGAGGAGATTTAGTTTGTATCATTTCTACTTTTACGCACCATAAAAAGCTACCATAACATACAATGGTTGTTCTAGAGTCTTTTAGGCCTAATAACTTCACCAGTTAGGTTCCCAGCCGGATCCCGAACCACACAATCACGAGCAAAAGCTCTGATACCAATTGTAGGTTCCCAGCCGGATCTACACAGGAGTATCTCTTAACACGAGGGTGCGGAATCCCCACGTAATACGATACGAGTGTAAGATATATAATGCGTTGAGACGATACACAAACGCACGTTACAATACTAATAAACACGTTGTATTGCAACACTTCAACACGTGATATCAAATCACAAAAACACGTTCTGACTTCCAAAAAACCTTTTCTAAACAAGCCGAAGTTAGGCGTATATAGGCCTCGACAACTTCGCCTAACAGACTAGGCGAAGTTGTCTTAACTTCGCTTGTCTACAAGTTCGCTTACATCAGGAGAACTTGTGTGACACCATATCTAAAACCAAAACAAACAATCTAACACGATTACAGACACATACAAAACACTAGATACTGAACTACTGACATTATGCACCAACAGATACGTACGGAAAAACCTTCCTACAAGAAACCCTAAATCGATTATCCAATTTGTATGATGAATGTTATATGAATGGAAATCTTTTGAGTGGATCTTGTTTGTGTTGGTTACCTTTGAATACTGATTAAGCAACCGTATGTTTGTTATTGATTCCGCCTTTAACAAACGGTCATCTTTCTAAATATAGCAACCCGTCATTAACACTCTTGTCGACACATCTATTTGTGTGAGTTATGACATGATTAAGTAAGATCCAGCTGAAATCGAGGGACCGAACACGGATATCCAGGGTTCGGATATCTGAGATTTCAGATAGTTCGGATATGGATTATCGGATAGTTCGTATACGGATTCGGATTCGGATATTTTTGAACACCCCTAATTGGAATTACACAAGAACAATGTCTGACATTAGAGTTTTACTAATTTCATAGGAAATAAAAAACTTTTACCAAAAACATCTTCATCTTCTGGACTAATATTTAATATGGATAGCCTCGTACGCACTTCAAGGTCGTCACGTTATCTATAATATTTGCATGCGTACTAAAAGTCAACCACACGTTGAGTGAGTTTTAGTTTACGTAATCAATAGGTTCTTTTTTTTATTCTTCATAAATATGATTCATAATAAAATAACATTTTCAAGCATTCATACATAACCTATCATTACGCATGCATTCTTTACTTGTTCTATGTCGGACATCAATCAATCTATAACTAGATTCATGCATTCTTGCTCATAACCGATTCATCTATGCCTGCTAATGACTGAGCCATCTATGCTTGCATATAACCGAGTCGTCTATGCTTGCTCATAACCGGGCCATTTTAAGTTAGAGGGATTTTTCATTCTCAATTGTTGTGCATGTGTGGGCCCTAAGGCTCTACACATGAGCACATACTCATATATATATATATGTATATATATATATATACGATACAATCATACACATTTACCTTCATACAAACATTCTACACATGTATTAGTAGGACTTACTCCCTAACTCTTTTAGTTCTACGTACCATCATACGAATATATATCAAACAAATAACATACAAACACATTATTACAAGATATGCAATATTAGTTAAAGTCACTATAACATCTCGAAAAATTCCATACTAAGTTTGACAATTTAGAAAATTAAGTGACCAATTAGTCATTAGCTAAAAATATATGGAAGGCGACACGTGGTAGATGACTCTTCAACATGAAATGACACATGTCTCCATGTGTCAACACGGAATAACTAACGAGTGTCATCACAAGAATAACACATGCGACAGTTCGACTGGGGTGTGACCGAATGGCTATAAATAGCGGGCATGTGCATCTAATTTATGGCATCCCAAACACCAAACCACTCCCACTTTCTTAAAGTTTGTACCACCGAGTTGGAGTCCCGACGCCACTTTAGAGTTCCGACGTTTCATATCCTGACATCCTACATATAGTCAAAGTGCTGCCCATTAGTCTTTAAGCGTTATACAACCAGAATACCCGTTTTAAGGTAGGAATTATGCTTCAGTCATTTCCATACATAACTTTGGCCCTAGTCGAGGGTATAACCTAAACATTGGAAAGTTTTTTTATAGATATATTTAATATTTTCATAAATAAAGGTTTACGACAATAAATGTTCTTTATGATTAAGAAATGTAAAGTTTTACACATAAAGGTTATTGTCTGTTGACGTTCCGTTTGCATATCCTTTACTCATTCCAGTTTAGATTTTGCTTCACCAAAATCCTTGGTTCACCTTCTTCTAACAAAAGATGTTCAATTTCCTCCACTTCCGAACATAGGACATAATCGTTGAACTTAATCGGTGCAATGGAAACACGTGTAGATCTTCATAAGTTAATTTCTAGTTCAAGTGTTGTGTTGGTACATGATGTCAGTAGTTCAGTATCGAGTGTCTGTAATCGTGTTATTTGGATATGTATTAATGTTTTGTTAACTTTTCTCACAAGTTCGCCTCTTATATGCGAACTTGTGGAACAAGCGAAGTTATCAACAACTTCGCCTAGCCTGTTAGGCGAAGTTGTCGATAACCATAAAAGCTAGGTTACGGCTTGTATTGAATAGAAGGGTTCAGTACGTGTAATAGGTGATTGACATATCACGTGTTATTAGTTGCAATACAACGTGTCTTTTGAGTATTGTAACGTGTGTTTGCTTGTGTTTAACGTGTATCGTCTTCTACGCTCGTATCGTCTTACGTAGGGATTCCGCACCTACGTAGAACGAGATATTTCCGTGTAGATCCGGCTGGAACCTACAATTGGTATCAGAGCATTGCTCGTGATTGTGTGGTTCTGGATTATCACACGGGTGTAGAAATCGTTCCGTTCGACTATTCGCGGGACGAGTTTACGTTAATATACCGAGTTTGTGTGTCCTACTCACCTCCCTCCATCAAAATTAACCCATTACACCTTCGAATATCTCGCAAAACGTCAAAATCAAACCTGCAAAAACGTTGTGTTCATCAGGCGAAGTTGCCGCCACTGTTTGTAGGGTTTAGGCGAAGATATAAGATTAAGCGAAGTTATCATTAACTTCGCCTACCTCATAAGTTCGCTTAACTTAAGTGAAGTTAACAACAGGCGAAGTTGAGAGAAAGCGAAGTTAAGACTTAAGCGAAGTTAAGTTTAACTTCGCCTATTGATACTGTTCAGAATAATTTAATATTTTTTTGTTTCTTCGAGTGATCGTTCGTATTTCTTCCAAAGATGACTTCTATAAATATTACGGAACTGGTGAAAATGGAGGTGGAAGCAGGTTCAGCTACTAAGGCTCCGAAAATGCTTAAGGGTACAGATTTCGTGGCTTGGAAGGATCGTTTTGAACAATATGTTAAATATCAAGATGCTAAAATGTGGGTGTGCATTCAAGATGGATACATTCCACCAACGGCTTTGTTTGAGGGTCGTGAACAAATTAAGAAATACAATAAGATGGAAGAGGAAGAAAAGAAGATGTATGAGGCTGAAAGCAAAGCTCATGCTGCGATAACAATGGCTCTTCCACAAGAGATTCTTCACACCTTCAAGAAATATAAAACCGCCAGAGAGCTATGGGAAGCGCTTGAAAACCGATATGAAGGTAATGTGGGGATACGTGCATCCAAGATTAAGCTTCTCAAAACCCAGTTTTCGGTGTTCAAGTATTTGAAGAATGAGTCACTTGATGACATCATCACAAGGTATTACCAGACCGAACTTAGAAATTATTCAATTGACTATAAAGAAGAAGAGATCGTAGAAAAACTTCTTAATGCTCTCCCACCGAAATGGGAAATGTACACTGTCTTGATGAGAGAAGATAAAGATTTTGCAAACATCGACTTGGAAACAGCAGTCAATAAACTACGAACTTTTGAACTTAACATGGTTCGAAAGGAGACACCAACTGATCAGGTTCAGGATCCGGGAATGTATGGTGCGAAAGTTACGTCAAGTTCAATTTCAAAGTCAGAATCATCTGCTTACTACTCAAAGGGAGACTCAAGCGCTAACTCAATTCAAGATGGTCATGTAACTCTCAACACGGATGGTGATGTGTGTTTCGTAGCTGGTGGAACAAATTCTTCTAAACCTCAAGCAACAACTGGTAATTTTTCCTCAAGTGTTCCGAACAACTACTCTCAGATGCCCATGAGTGTCAAATCTGCTGAACAGCAGTTTGCTCTCTATGCATCTTTCATTGCCTCTTACGAAAATTACATCAAAGGTAAAATTGTGGACCCTGCAACTTTAGACGAAGATTATGATCAGATCGATGCTGATGATCTGAAAGAGATGGATCTGCAGTGGCAGATGGCGATGATAGTAAGAAGAGTTAAAAGGTTTATGAAAAAAACTGGTAGAAAGTTCGTTGGTGAAAGACCAGGTTTTGATAAGTCAAAGGTCCGGTGTTATAACTGTCAACAGAATGGCCACTTTGCTAAAGAATGCATAAATGAAAGAGTAGGACGTAGTCAGAACAGGCCAACACAACTGAATGGGGGAAGTAATGAGAATAGAGCGATGGTATCCAGACAGAACGGGGGATACAATTGGAATTTGGAGGTTGAGGAAGTGTTCGAACAGGCCAACTTGGTTAACATCGAAACTGAAGGAAACGACAGAGAGACAAGAGAAGATCAAGCTTATATGGCAGAGGTGAATGATCAGCTCTCTGGGGTAAGTTCTGAACTCCCTTGTATGAAATGTGAAAATCTGTCTGAACAATTGAAAACGTTAACTGATCAGTTTGTTAGTTTGGACTCTCAATTTAAAACGTTAAAAGAAGATCATCATTACACTAAAACTAGAGAAAATAGTTATTCAGTAAAGATTAAGGCTAGTGAAAAAGATATCAGAAGTCTTAAAGCAAGTCTTACTGAAAAAATACAAGTAATTGATCTTAGCTATGTTCTGCTAAGATGGACAGAGTTCAAAAACTACCAGATGGAAATGTTCTACTTACAGAAAGGGATAGACCACCAGTACAGCGCCCCGTATACTCCGCAACAAAATGGGGTGGCTGAGAGGAAGAACAGGACGTTAATTGAAGGAGCCAGAACAATGCTGGCTGATGCTAAACTTCCTGTGGTGTTCTGGGCTGAAGCAGTTGCAACAGCCTATTATATCCTTAATCGAGTTTTAACTGTTAAAAGATTGAATAAAACATGTTATGAACTTATGCATGGTAGAAAGCCTAACTTGAATGGTATTGAACCATTCGGGTCCCCATGTTCAATATTAAAGACGAACTCAAAATTTGGTGAGATAGCCGACGAAGGTATTTTAGTCGGATATGTTGTTGGGACACCCAACAGACGAGTCTTTAATCTATCGACCAACAAGGTTGAGGTGGTGTGTAACACTGACATCACAAGTTACAAACCACCAAAACCAAGCACGGGACCCGCTGAGGCTTTCGACTATGATAAGCTTTTTAAATCTTTTAATTTGCCTTACTTGGATTGTGCAGAAGTTGATGAGAGAATAGCTACGCAGATTCTTTATGATGAGGAAGAAAATTTTGTGCAACGGCCGCAGTACGATGAATGTCAACCTTTCTCGTCAACTGCTGTCGACACCCCTGCTGCATCTACTGAAGACGAATTCTTCAATCCTTTTCACTCTCAACGACAATCGCCCATTGATGAACTATCTTCGAACCTGGACGACAATCTGCAAGTCAGTTCGGTTCCGACTACTGGAGTTCATAAATATCACCCTTTGGAGAACGTGATAGGTGATCTGTCTGATGGTGTACAAACAAGACGAAGCTTGAATGAGGACACTTGTGTTTACACAACTATTAAAGAAACAGGTATCATTAACGAGTGCTTGTACACCTGCTTCATCAGCCAGATTGAACTGAAGAACTATCAAATGGCTCTAAAAGACAGCTCGTGGGTCGAAGCCATGCAAGAAGAGTTAGCCTAGTTCGAGAAGATGGAGGTTTGGAAATTGGTTGCAAAACCGAAGAATGTGCATGCGATTGGCACAAAATGGGTTTTCAAATGCAATAGAGATGAAAAAGGGATAATTATCAGGAACAAGGCGAGGCTGGTTGTAAAAGGTTTTAATCAGCAAGAAGGGATCGACTACAATGAAGTGTTTGCTCCTGTGGCGAGATTGGAAGCTATTTGTTTGTTTTTGGCATTTGCTGCACACAAGGAGATGAAGGTTTTCCAGTAAGACGTGAAAAGTGCGTTTCTTAACGGTAAAGTCGATGAGGTTGTGTATGTTGAGCAACCTCCGGGTTTTCCTGACCCAGACTTTCCTGATCACGTGTACAAGCTAAGTAAATCGCTATATGGGCTACATCAGGCCCCTCGTTCCTGGTATGCAACTCTATCCCATTACTTGCTTGAGAATGGGTTTGAAAGGGGAAAGATCGATAGCACACTGTTCGTTAAGAGAAAAGGAAGAGACTTTCTTCTGGTTCAAGTCTACGTGGACGACATCATCTTTGCTGCATCAAAAGTCGCCATGTGTCAAGAGTTTGAAGCCGTCATGAAAAAGAGGTTTGAAATGAGTGCTATGGGTGAACTAACTTTCTTTTTAGGATTGCAGGTTGATCAGAAGAAATATGGGATGTTCATTCATCAGACTAAATATGTCCAAGACGTTCTCAAACCCTTCAAGATGGAGGACAGCACTCCATTTGATACTCCAGTTTGCGTCAACCATAAACTGGGTGCTGATTCAGACAGTGATGCAGACGTGGACCCCACCCAATATCGGGTAATCATAGGTTCTTTAATGTATTTAACTGCATCTAGACCTGATATTATGTTTGCAGTCTGTCTTTGTGCTCGCTTTCAGGCAAACCCAAAGGAATCTCACATGAAGGGTGTGAAGAGGATATTGTGGTATCTCAAGGGCAAGCCTAAGCTGGGGTTGTGGTACACGAAAGGGGGAGACTTGGAGTTGGTCGCTTACACGGATTCTGACTATGGAGGGTGCAATCAGAATCGGAAGTCGACAACAGGGGGATGTCAGTTTCTTGGAGGCAGATTAGTGTCATGGCAGTGCAAGAAGCAGACCTCAGTTGCTATCTCTACCTGTGAAGCAGAATACATGGCAGCATCGAACTGCTGCTCCCAGGTTCTTTGGATACAACAGCAATTGCGCGATTACGGTCTGAAGTTCACTCATACTCCTATTTGCATAGATAACACTGCTGCTATCTCAGTAACTAACAATTCCGTAAAGCATAGCAAAACTAAACACATTGACATTCGTCATCATTTTATACGGGATTGTGCTGAGAAGAAATTAATAGTGCTAGAGAAGGTTGATTCGTTAGATAATTTCGCTGATTTGTTTACTAAAGCGTTTGACAAAAATCGTTTTCAAAACCTTGTTGAGCTAAATGGGATGATCAATCCCGAGTAACCGTGTTTTTCGTTTTTATTTAAAAAAAAAACGTCACTATCGCTTAGAATTATGTCGGTTGCTTCAGTTTGAAGGACATATCTTCAGATATGTTTGGTCCTCATTTCTACCTGTAGAGTATGAGGATAGCCATTAACCAGATGACTGAAAGTGACCGGGGTGGTTTATGATGTGTTTTTATTCTTTCGCTGAAAATTAGTCGTTCATACTCAGTTAGAAGGACACATACTTGTATGTGGTCGGTCCAGCTGATCCATTGGATCTTCAGGATATCCGTTTACCTGAAAACTTTGACTTGATCGGGGCGATAGAATTTAAAATATTTTTTTTTTGGAGATGAAATAATTTTTCTAGTCTACTACTTCGTAAGAAGTGTCTATACAATGTTTATATGAAAATTGATCCAACCTTGGAAAGTGATACACAAACTATTTCTGTGTGCTTAACTAGTGAAGTTATTAGGCCTAAAAGACTTTAGAACAGTCATTGTATGTCATGGTAGCCTTTTATGGTGCGTAAAAGTAGAAGTGATACTAACTAACTCTCCTCGATTTTAAGTGGAAACTCATTAAGAGTTGTGCATGTCTTCATATATATCTTTCTGAATGTTAGGCAGAAAAGCGATTACCCAGTCATACACGAGCCCGTTAGTGTTCTGATTCCCGTGAAGATAGCGTGTCAAGAAACTGCAGTGATCCAGATTCGGGACTTGCAGTTGTTTACTATTCTGAAGCTGTGTAAATATTTATTAAAAAAAATGTGTGTTATTGAGACATTCTAAAGCTTATAATGTTAATACTTCTCAATGTTATTGAGACATTCTAAAGCTTATAATGTTAATATTTCTCAATCAAGATGCAAGAAATAGAACGGGAAGAAGACTCTAAAGATCGAAGTGTACTTACTATTTAATCAGACACTACGGGTCGAGGTCAACTCGGGGTGACTTGGGGAAAGCCTAATACGCTTTGAGAATAGATAGGAGACATCACAATCTCTGATGTGTTGTCCATTTATATTTTGAGCTTAACTGAACCTAATCCGTATCACAGAAACGATGAAAACCATACTAAGTTTGTTTACCTGCTTACAACCTGTTTCTTTATGTCATAATACAGCTGAACATGGATCTATGTGATAGTCACTTAATTAGTATGATTCCTGTTCGGATCTTTTCTAAAACATGTAAGTCCCTGTCAAGACTGAAATTTGATCCCGAGTATTCTATCTCAAAATTTTATTTTACTTATGTCGTATTATGGTTTAATACCTGGTTACTTGGTCGTTGATCGTATCACTTAACGCTTTAAAGGAAATTTTAAAACCAAATGGCAAAATATTCAAATTAAAAGGGTTTGTTGTGTAACTTTCATAACAAGCGAAGTTGTGAAATATAGGCGAACTTGTTAAACAGGCGAAGTTAAGGGGTAAGCGAAGTTAACCCTAACTTCGCCTGTATAATATTGACCCTATATAAAGGAATTTTCTTGTCAAACTCAGTATTATTTTTCAAAACCCGGCGAAGTTAGTATAGTAACCCTCAAGCGAAGTTACTCTTTGAATCAATTTGTGTTATTTTTCTCGATTTCAACTCGTGTTAAAGGTGTGTTGGTTTTGTCTAGATGATAATCTATGTCAATAGTGTAAATCAGAAGTCGTTTTGGTTCGATTAGTGACCCCGTTCATTCAAACCCTCAACACCCGCTTTTCAAACTTATTTTCACGTGGTCGTAATCATCTTGATCATCGTGATCTCCTCAAAAACATGTTTTGTAGAGTCCACAATCATCAAACTCCTAAAATTCACCTCGTTTGGCCGTCATAGACTGTTGTCGTTTCGTTTCAGGCGAAGTTGTGATTAGGAGAAGTTAACATTAACTTCGCCTGACTTTGTATATTATATTAAATGATAATCAGGCGAAGTTGTAGTAAAGGCGAAGTTATTCACAACTTCGCCCTTTCTCTAACTTCGCCTATACAGAAACAATCATAACTTCGCTCATGGTAAAAGGCGAAGTTGTGATTTGCTTCGACATTTCTCTAACTTAGATCGTTTGTGTTGCAGATATGGCAGCTGTAGCGGGAGCCGGTGGTGCTGGTGGTGACGAAGGTGGAGATAACAACCGTCAGTTTTTCCCGGGGCATAATATGTACATCACCTTGGATCCGGATGCGAGCGGTGTTGAAGATTACCGCGAGATTATCACTTTTCTAATCCGCTCGCGTATCTTCCACGCTATCACTACAACACTGCCCATCTCTTTACCAAACATAGAAGATTTCTGGCAGACGGTTGAATATGATTGCCGAGTCGAGCCCCCAGTTATGCGTGCAATGGTTAACAACCAGGTGGTGCAGTTCTCTTCTGAGCAGATACGGGTTGCTTTACAGTTTGGGGATGAAACGAGAAATGATCCCACAGACTTCGTGGCACCGTTCAGAGATGGTGCGTTTTTAAGAATGGGCTATTCTGGTCCATTGGGGGATACTCAGAGACGCAAGGGTTTTTTATTAGACCAATGGCACTTTCTTATGCATGTGATGATCGTGTGTATGTCGGGAAGAAAGGCAGGTACGGATGGAATGGGCGCGACGATGTAGTCGGCGATGACAGCACTGACTTACAATAAGCGTTATAGCTTTAGTCAGATGGTATTCTACGAGATAGACCGTCAAAGAAGAGCGGTGGCGCGTGAGAGGTTCTTGATGTATCCAAGATTCCTTCAAATGATCTTGAATCACGTGGCTCCCACATTACCTCAGCGCCGTCCGATTCGGTATGTGGAAAGTGTTAGCAAGAGAATCTTCGCTCAGTGTAGATCATCAAGTGCGAGGAGTAAACCTGAGCTCCGTCCTCGACATACTCCGTTATTTGGGTACTTGATCAACCCGGAGTTTGTTGCAGCTCGTGGGGACGAGTTTCGGGATCCGGCACCGCAACAGGCAGGAGCACCTCAACCACCGCCTGAGGTACAACAATTACTGCCTGCTGCACCTGTTGTGGCCCCGGAGGAACACGTTGATCTTGAAGCTGTTTTTGGTGGCCAAGGATTCTTCGATATGGAATGTGTTGATCCAGCGGAGGAGGTACAGGTGTCGGCTGCACAGGTTTCAAGTGTTGATGTGTCAATGGCAGCTACGACTATGGCTGATTCTGATTCCTCAGATGATGATGTTGCTGAAGCTAGACAGATTTTGATTACTCAAGAAAGAATTCATGGGAAGAGAAAGAGAGACACCGACGACAGTGATTTGGATTTTGAGGAAGATCTACATCGTTTGGTTCGTAGAGCGAGAAGGGAAAGGGCGGGTGCAGGTTCGGGAGCTGGTGAGAGCTCAAGGGTGGTCCGTTTTTCTCCACGCGCACTGTCTGGTATGACTATGGTCCCTACATCATTGCCAGTTACAGGGCCAAGCGCCGCGGATGTTCCCGTTTTGACTACCTCATCTTCCTTCGGCATCCCACCCACTACATTCCAGCTCTTGGCTCCGGAGATTGTGTCCTTGCCCCCTCCAACTCTTACTCCATCGGAGGTCGTTGCAAGGTTTGTTGAGTCGACGGTTGTTGCCACTGCAGGTTTGTCGGTTACGATACCACCTGCGGTTACGTTTCCACCTGTTTCTGAGGTGCCGGTTACCTTGGGAATCCCTCCTCCGTACGCTCAAGACATATCACATATGAGGTTCGATTTTGATGCAACCCTATCCGACTCAGAAAGAATAGCAGCGCTTGAAAGGGTCGTGGCAGAACAATCAAGAGTAAATCTAATCCAGACTCACGTTATTCAGCGCCTCGTTGCAGAGAATCAAATTCAGTCGTCCCTCCTGATCGAGCATGGTAAAATTTTTGATGCCTTGAAGCAGTTCTTGGCATCTCAGGGGGAGACAAGCTGCAAGGGCGATGAGCTGAGGACGAAGAAGCGTAACGATCGAGACGATGATCCCAATGCATCGAAAGGTGCAGGTGGTGAGTTGCCAAGAACTGAACAAGCTCTTGGGGCTTCCACATCTCAGGGGGAGTCAACGAGTGTAGCTGGTGGTTCAGGGGATGATGATGTGGTGGTTGTGGATGCTGAGGATGATGATGTTATAGGTGATGAGGATGTGTTACCGTTGGAAGAGATCGAGAAGATAGGGGATGAGATTGTGATTGACAATGAAGTCGAAGAGGGAGAGATTGTGGAGGAGAATATTGAGCATGAAATTCCGGCAGTTGAAAAGTCAGATTTTGGTGAAGATATGGGATGTGATGAGACAGAATGGGAAGAGCAGCCAAGATGGAAAGAAGGCTACGCTCAGTGGTTTGTAAAGACTAAGAAACCGCCGGTCCCTACTATGTTCAAGAAAAGTTACAACATCAAAGGGTATGCTGAATCGAAAAAGGGGATAATATGCTGGTTATATGATGAACAGTTGAAACTTTTTGTGATTAAACGTTATGATGGAGTACAGTATTTCAAGAGACTGTTGAGGTCGTTGAATACTTTGCCTGAGTGTGAAGTGAAGGACTTAGCCAAGTTGGGGTTGATAAACTGGAGTGATGATAACATGGCTAGGATCATTGGAAAGATAGTCTGGAAAGAAAGCATAAAGGAGAAAAAGTTCGAGCTGTTGAAACCGCAGAAAGGAAAGCTCGTTGAAGACAAAGACAGAGGAATGAGAGCAGATGGCAAGCCTTGGATGATAATGAAGTATAAGCCGATCCGGTGTCTATAAGAAGTGCCAATGAAACAAATGCCCAAGGATGTGCTCAAGGATCTGAAATGGTGGTACGTTGATAGTGAAACGGCTGAGGCAGTGATGGAGGATGAAGATGAACAAGAATTGCTGAGAGTGTATGATCCTATGCATTTAGTGAATTTGTCTCAAGCAGACTTGCAGGTGCTGAACGAGAAAAAGATATTTTACATTCCTGCTTGGAAAGAAGAAGCCAAGAAATACCAAAGAGTAGTTTCAGTCTGTGTACGAGAAGGCGTTCATGCTTGAAGACGGGAGATACAAGATTTTTGAGATTACAAGACACGTGATTGAAGATAGAGATATGAAGCTACTGCCAAGGGGGAGTCTGTTGGTACATGATGTCAGTAGTTCAGTATCGAGTGTCTGTAATCGTGTTATTTGGATTTGTATTAATGTTTTGTTAACTTGTCTCACAAGTTCGCCTCTTATAAGCGAACTTGTGGAACAAGCGAAGTTATCAACAACTTCGCCTAGCCTGTTAGGCGAAGTTGTCGATAACCATAAAAGCTAGGTTACGGCTTGTATTGAATAGAAGGGTTCAGTACGTGTAATCGGTGATTGACATATCACGTGTTATTAGTTGCAATACAACGTGTCTTTTGAGTATTGTAACGTGTGTTTGCTTGTGTTTAACGTGTATTGTCTTCTACGCTCGTATCGTCTTACGTAGGGATTCCGCACCTACGTAGAACGAGATATTTCCGTGTAGATCCGTCTGGGAACCTACATGTTGTTGTCACTAAATCACTTGCTGCTTGTGTCGCTAAACTTGTTGTTGAGCTGCAGGAGTTGGCGACAAGAGTATCAGAATCTATCGCTAAACTAGTTGATGGGTTGTTTGAATTAGCGACTTAAGCCGTCGATGATTTTGTTTATGAATTTGGCGACAAAGCTAAATGGTCGTTTCTAATGTTGTTGCTTCAAATAGGCTTGGTTACAACTTGCCCAACTCCGGTATCAATAACCCCGCTCCAATCAACCCAAAATAAGCTCGATGTTAGCTCTATTTCTTCATTGGTTTGACCCGAATTAGACCAAATCCACGTCTTTTTCTTGTCAAAAACCACATCCCGAGCTATCACAACCTTCCGGGTTTTCAGATTGAAAAACCGGAAAGCATTGGACTAAGTCTCGATTCCAATATGCACTAAACTCCTCGACTGGTCACCAAGCTTCTTCAAGTGAGTTCCCTCTATCTTTGCATACGCCACAAAACCAAATACTTTTAGATGAGCAATATTCGGTTTCTTTTGTTTTAACATCTCGTATAGTGTTTTCGACTTCAAGGCACGAGTAGGAATCCAGTTCTCGATGTACGTTCATGTCAGCTTGCCACGCCCCACAAGTAATTTAGAACACCAATTGCTTTTAACATACTATATGTCATTTCCATTAAGGTTCGGTTATGTCTTTTAACCACCCCGTTTTGTTGAGGTGTGTATGGTGTCTTTAGATGTCTTTGAATGCCTTCCATGTCAGAAAACTTGTTGAACTCATGTGAGGTAAACTCACCACCTCGGTCTGTATGAAACGTCTTGATCTTTTTCCCAACATCACTTTCAACAAATTCCATAAACTTCTTGAAAGCTTCAAACGCCTCTTCTTTATCCTTCAACAAATATGTCCAAACAAATCGTGAGTAATCATGGATTAAAACAAAAATGTAACTATTACTTTCTATTGTTAGATGGGTAACTGATCCACACAGATCATCGTGCACAAGCTCTAGAGCTCGAGTTTCCTTCCCAACCAAATAAGATTCATGTAACTTGTTTTCATGGGTAACACCACACATCCCTTTAACCAACCATCTCCTTCCTAGACATTAGTTTAATCGATTCAAAGTTCAAGTGACCAAGCCCAAAATACCACAACCAACTTGTTTCTTCAATTCAGCTAAGTAAACTAACCAATTTACCAATCTTTAATTGTATCTAGTATAGCCGAATAGAGGAACGAGTCTCCTTTATCACTAACCTACCCCCCATAAGGTAGTAAAAATTATTGTGAATATCACACCCGTGTTATGAGGCTTGACCGAGACTAATAATATTACTTTGAAGACTCGATATAAAACAAACCCGAAAGCAAACGATGTTCACCTGTTTTAGCCTCAATTAAGATTGACCACTTACCGCTTATGTCAACATAGGATTGTCTCCAAACTTAACCTTTCCTGTGACACAATTGTTAAGTTCAGAAAAGAAAGACTTGTTTACCGTCATGTGGTTACTAGCGATGTTGTCCAAGTACCATTCATCATCATCTTTGGACTCGTATTTTCCGGGTATAACCCACTTTTCGTTCAAAAACACCGTTTCTTGAACACACTTCATCATGAACAGAGCAGGGTCCATTGTCTCGGATGCTTCACCTAGCTCTGCTTCACCTTGAACTTTCTGTTTCCGATTGGGACACATGTGGACAAAGTGTCCAAACTCATCACATCGATAACATTGAATCTTTGAGAGGTCTCGGGTTTTGCCCTTATGTTCATTGTTTTCTTGGTTCATGACATTTTCTTGATGACCACGGTTTTAACCCAACCCGTGACCACCTTGTCCTCACCTTCCTCCACGTCCATGACCTCCACGAGTGGACTCACAATCATTGTAGTGACTACTTGAGGATCCATACCTATGGAACATAAGCTTACCTTGGGTTTCAGAATGCATGTCTTCTTCCCAAATCCACTACTTGTATGTTTTTAAATGTCCCACCATGTCATCAAACCCAACAATTTCGAGATCCAAAGTTTTTTCAAGAGATGCAACAAGTTGAATAAACTTACTTCGGGGGAAACTTTTAAGGAACTTCATAACCATCTTAGTTTCCTCAATCACCTCCCCTAAACTCAATGCCTTCGACGCGGTACACGGGAGTTTCAACACAAACTCATCAATGGTCTCCGTCTCTTTCATCCTCACATCATCAAACTCAGTCATGAGGGTTCGGAATCATGCCTCCTTAACCCGGTCAGCCCCCAGATTACACGTCTTAATCACGTTCCAAATCTCCTTGGCTGACTCAAGATTACCCACTTGCATGATTATTGCTTCCGGGATCAACTGATAAATCAACGCAATCGCGATGTTGTTTTTATGATTATCGGTTGCACCATGGTCAGTGGTATCCCAAACCTTATGTACGCTCAAGAGTACCTTCATTCGAATAACCCATAACGTGTAATTGGTAGAGTTAAGCATGGGACTTTGGAACACATCCGGGTTCCCACTCCCACTCCCGCTCGTCTTAGTTGTTTCCTTATCACCCATCACTCTTCGTCAAACTCCAACTGCAAAACCAATCTGATCAAGTTTTGTTGAACCAAGAAAGCTAAAAATACAACCCTATTAATCTTTTCCTTCCTTTTTCTCATTAGAACTAAAAATAAATCTAGGATACTTTTCACGATCACCACTTCTGATCAAAATCGCCGCTTTTAAAAAGTTTACTTTTGTTAGCCGTAAATTTTATTCTTCGATAGGAATAATGGTGGATGGAAGTATTTTAAATTCTTCAACAACACGTCACTTGATCATGGAATTCAAAAATCCTTTTTCTCCTAATAAAATACTTACGATTTAACAAGGAATCTTGATCGTCGATCTTTAATTTTCATATGTCGCGTTTTAGAACGAAGATCACCGGAAAAGAGCTTGACCACTCTGATAGCAATTCAATATCGAATTGATAATAGAAACACAAAGGACAACATGATACTCAAGGTAAACCTCTCATATTATTATAATCCGAAAACTAACTCAAAACTTGAATATAATAATCATTCTCATAATACAATAACCCTAATCACGACTATGTATTTATAGGGTAGCCCAAACTTGGCCAACAAGTAATTACCAAATATAAAGCCCAAATTTAACCCCATAAACTCATTACAACATTAATGAATTCCATGAGCCAAATAGGTCCAACCCGGTGACCTACACATGATGGGCCTATTATGATGGAAATTACCAAGAGGTGCACCTAGACGATTCGTAGAACGCGAGGTTGATTATCTATTCTATTTTCCTTTGATCGTTTACTGTTTGCGACAGAAAAAAATGAAAGTTGTGTAAAATAATATATAACACAATCGTGTTTGTGTTTGGTATCTTACAACCGGCAACACATATATTATTATTTGTGTTTGTGAGTTTCATGTTCAAAGGAATTGTAAGAATCATTGTTTGAAGAGAAGAGGGTTGTGGTCTTTGGTAAAGAAGCGGCATATTAATTGGTTCTGAATTGTGATTCGTAATAAAGCTTTACGAAAAGGAAAATTGGAAGCTAGCTAGTTACGTAGTGGAAAGAATTATAAAAACATAGAAGCATCTTAAATCTCCTCCTAAATTATTGAAGTAGAACAGCAAGGTTTTCTTTTGTCCACATATCAAAAAGAGTCAAGAATTTAATATTTGGCCTTCTATACCACAACTCGATCAACGGAAAACAAATGTGCCAGGCAATACACAAGTTTAGTTCGATCAAGCAAAGAGAACACGAGCACAAGCAGGCTGGTTTCGTTCTTTTTTTAATCTATGTTTTAAAAGAAAGTACCTTTGTTCGTGTATAACAGATAGGGGTGTCCAAAATACCCGAACCCGATTAACCCCGACTCGACCCGAACCCGAATAAGCTTATTAGGGTCGGGTTAAATAGGGTCAAAAAGTGTTAATCGGGTTGACCCAACAAGCCCGAATTATTAATAGGGTCGGGTTCGAGTTATAATCTTGTTTTATTAATCACACGAGTTTTGACTTCTGATAGGCTCAACAACTTAATCACATATATCTTTTGCACTTTATATGATAGATATGATAACCTCATAAAGTTTTAATAATCGAATGTGGCTTCTTACTAGTTTATTTGAAAGCACATCAAACGAATCATTCATTTAATGATTACTAAGTAAAAAAAAGAAAAAAAAACCGTTAAAAACAAACTTCAAGCAAACTTTTAATAGGCAGTGTAAATATTTGAATGGTACTGGTAATTACATGTTTGTCTTTGATCGTGTTTTGTTGATATGTTGTTGAATGCTATTCTTGATGTTAATTCATAACTTTTTGCACAGCTTGAAAAATGTCCATTGTTATGAACTAGGACTAGAATTTAATATAAAAAAAAAGTATTTTACTCGGTTTAAGTGATTCGCTAATTTGGATTTCGAATCTAATGTTGTTTGTTCTTTTTGTTTCAAATCATATACAAGTGTTTGTTTTTTGTTTCTTTAAATAACCTTCGTTCAAACACCAGCAATAGCTCGGAACCAAACAATTCATAAATGACATTTTCATATTCGTTATTTAACCAGAAAATACAGTGTAATCCGACTAACCCGACCCGACTAACCCGAACCCGACAAACCCGAATCTTAATAGGGTTGACCCGATTAACACCGAGCCGATTAACCCGAAACCCGATTAACCCGAGCCGATTAACCCGAAACCCGATCGGGTTAACCCGATTAACACCCCTAATAGCAAATAGAGCTGTTCAAAACCGGATATCCGAAGTTTCGGATATCCGAACCTTTCAGATGGTGATTTTCACTATCCGAATTTGAAATTTGGGTTATCCGTTCGGATAGTGAATCGGATATCTGAAGTTTAAATAAAAGAAAACAAAAAAAATCAAGATTTAAATTTTAATAAATTTAAAATCAATTTCGGTAACCACGTGCAGTCCACAACCATTCTCCCAAGTCCAAACCTTTCTCTCTACAACCATTAACCATTATCCACTGTCGGCCACCAACTACTGCCACTCCCTCATCTTCCTTTATTTCTCCATTCACAAAGACCGAACCCTAAAATCACCGCCGTCGAAATGAGATCAAGACAACCGTGAAACCCCATGTCTCTGGCAGTACCGTCCCTCGTTATCCGGAGTAGATCTTCGTATGTAGCCGCTAGCGGTGTTCAAAGCCGGATATCAGGAGTGTTGGATATCCGAAATTTCATATATCCGTTCGGATAGTGAAACGGATATCTGAAAATCCAAAAGAAATAGTTTCTTCCAACATAAATAGGTAACACAAACTAAAATGATACACTGTTTTGCTTTTCGAATTGAAGATTTTAAATCCCAAACTATATACCATGTAAAAAGAAGCATATAGCTAAAATATCTTGGAATTCGCATTTTGTTACTACTTTGAGTTTCAGTTTAATAAAACAAATTATAAACATTCATCCTGTGACGAACTGATTGAATTGAATTGTGATAAGCCTTTATTTGGGGTTTAGAACTTATTTATCTATATATAATAATAATTTAAAAAAAAAAATTCGTGTAATTCGAATATCCGAGATAATCCGGAAATTCGGATTCGAATAATTCGAATATCCAAAAAATCCGAAAAATTTCAAAATAACTATTCGAATCCGAATTTCCGGATTATCTCGGATATTCGATTTTTTCAACAATTCTAATTCAGATATTCGGATAATACAGATTCGGATTTTTTTAACACCCCTAATAGCAGATTGCTTCGGGTAATCAAGAATGTTTTTCTTTTATTTGATGAATTAAAGAAAAGAAAAGTTTGTGGGGTTAGGTTGTTTATTGGAGATTGGTTTTAGTACCGAGAATCAATTCCAAATGAAAGAACAAACTAGAAAAGAAAGTAGAGATAGGAAAGACACGATGTTGATTGGGGGACTTCTAGCATTGACGAAATCGAACTAGAAAGTATGGTCAACCAAGATGGAGAGTTTTTTTTTGAAATACTATGGCTTTTGGGACGTTATTGATGTTGGATATTATTTACCGGTGTAGTTAAGTCAACGCGGCCGACCAAGTTATTGCCTGTAAGAGTTACACTTTAGGTAACGAACATTAGACCCGAAATGATATGGGTTATTCTATTAGCATAGGATGAATAGACTGTTGAAAGATTGATAGTTAAGGTTTAATTGAAAGGAACAATTCGGGTTTGGATCTTGATATGAATATCCAACAAATTAATAAACCCAATTGTTATAACCGGTTAGAAACAAAGGTTCGAATCTGAATAGGGTAGAAATTAGTATTAAAAACACGAGTCGTGCCCTAAACAACACGAATCTTGGTCAACCATTAGTCAACCAAAAGTCAAAATCAAAAGGAAATGAACAGCAGCAACAGCACGGTACCGTGATTTTGAAAGCACGCCGTCGTGCTTTACTCTCTATTCCAGCACATTGAAATTTTTTTATGAATTTTGACTAATTCGGGTATAAATTGCAGATGACCGAGTATGGAGACGATGTTCATGCATTTTTGGTCTTTACCGGAAGAAAAGCAAGAGACAGACAGGCTAATGCAAGACTAAGCTACCTAAACAGACGATTTCCAGAACCTAACTTCTATGCTTTCAGAGAGACCTTGCGCTAAGTTAATCAATGAGCCCGATACAAGAGATTTGTTAAAGGGCCGTGGAGAAGGGTTTTTGAACAAACGAGAGAGGCAGTAACAGAATTGACAAAGGAGTTTTTGGCCTCTTTTAACATGAAAAAGAAGAAATTTGACATGTGGGATGAAGATGCAATCGAGTTTAGATGTGGGGGTGAATGGCAAACAACTTCTGTCACCCAACTGGGAATTGATATGGGAATCTACACGACCGAGGAAACTGACTCAGACATTTGGTTTACTGCTAAAACGAACTTTGCAGATGAAGATGTTGATGATGAAGCTGAAGCAGGAAACACACGATTAGAAGCTTGGGAACAACTGAGCTATGGCACTGAAGAATACAATGCAAGCGTCTCAAAGAGCATAGCACTACATGACCCGCTCATGAGATACATTCACCGTCTACTCAGTCACACTACCACGCCTCGAGGCCAAAGTGAGGGGGTGGTTAACCTGAGGGATCTTTGGTCATTGTACTGCATGAAGAATGACATACATTGCAACATCACGACGTTATTCTGCAAAGTTTTCACGACAAATGCAGCTGCCAAAGGAAATACCCCCATTTTTGGTGGCCCGTGGATCTATAACCTTCATAGGGCCTACAATGCAGACACAGAAGGGACCTGAAGCCCAGGTCCAATAGTCCTCAACCTTGTCTATTGTGAAAGCATGCAAATGGTTCAGCGAATCGAACAGAACCCGGATGTGTGGAGATTCTGTGATAAGAATAACCAAGTCTGGGACCCAGAAGACCCAGCAGAGATGATGATTCAGGACGTGCATGAGATGAGAGAATCACCGCCCAGACAGTACCGACGCCACACCTACCATCAGTGAGGAGGCCCATCTTCATCAAGGGCCGGTCCCAGTTCGTTTCACGACAGCTGATACTCTTTCGAGGGTCTATATGGGCTCATTGATCAATTCTCATCTAACACTACCTCCTCATTTGACAAGATCACAAGCCATATTGCAGCCTCGGACGCACAGAGAGCAGCAGAGTATGAGGAGACGAGGAGAGAGATTGATCGATTGGGCCATCGCATGGATAGACAGTGGGGACCATTTGACCCGGACACGGGTAACTGATGACTGGCGGCACTGGTAGGTCGGGTATGGGTATGGGCATGGGCATGGATTGGTAGTATCTTTATGAAATTATCGTTTATGTGTGTATGTTTTAAACAATTTACTTTCTGTCGTACTTGTTTATTTGTTGGTTTGGTTGGACACTTTTATGGCCGTAGGTGCCAAACATTCTAATTTAGCCCGATAGGGCAATGGATGGATAGTTCCATACCTAATTTTCAGCAAATTATGCTTGGTTGTTTGTGGTTGTTTGCAGTTTTATATTATACATGTACAAAAACAAGAAAACGGACGATAAACAGGGGAGGCTCTGTCGAAATTTCGTTAACCCGTAGGGAAGTAACTCCATTTTAACCCACTATACTCAATTAGAATTTTTATCCTTTCATGAATCTTTCCACATTGAAGACAATGTGAGATTCAAGTATGAGGAGGGGAATTACTTAACCAATTGTTTGTTCAAATAATCATAAAAATTCTATGCTCAACAAATATTTTTCGTAGCAAACAAAGATTATTTTTATAAAACCTGAAGAGAAATCCAAGAAAATGTTTTCGCTAATAACTAATTACTACTCCAATAACCAAATGAAAATGAAAAGGTAAAAAGAGGTTTTGTAATATTGAAAATAAGTTTATGCAAAATATGGCGTTAATACCCAATTCCTCTGTTACTGTGAGATAAACCTCATGCCACACAAATATTTTTCGGAAGCTTTGAGTGAGTCGTATGTTTCGTGTGATTTAAAACTTGTCGCAATTATTCATTTCAAGACCGCACGAAGCGTTGTACAAGGAAGAAGGTAATGTTGTCACAATCCCATCAAACCATTCGCCAAATTACAAAAACCCAAAAACCTTAACCAAAACCTTACCACTTTATCCATATCACTGGTAAAATACAACACTAAACTTTTACCGGCAGACCCTAAAAAACTGGAAATGCATTCTTTCGATAATAATGTCCTTTGCTACATACACTTCACAAAACCTAGGTTGTCTCCAGAACTTAGGGAGAGAATATTTCTCTTCAGCAATGAGGTGCGGAAAAAGTGGCGCCAAGACGAACAAATGCCACCATTTTGTGGAATTTCCAAAAACGCAATGAAGAGAAGAGTAAAAAGATACGAACGATGCTTAGGTTGCGGAAACTGGTCCCACGAAGGAAGATGCAGAAAAAGTCAAACTCAGTCTCAACATGTCACTAAAAAGCACGGGGGCGTGCCTATGTAAGCACGGGGCCGTGCTTCTCACTCCAGATTGCCTATAAATATAGTGGCTCATGTTGCACTCATTTGGTGTGCCTTGAAGAGAGTTCTATCCGGTTTTCTCAAATAAAAACACACACTAACACTCACATTGAAGATCTAGTGAAGAGTTTGAAGGCTTGGAGGTCATCACCATTAATCATCATCATCAACCATCATTAAGAAGGAAGATTCATCTACATTTGGTTAGACTGTTTTAGTTTAATCACGTGTTTGTTATCATCATCCATCCTAATGTTAATCACCATGCTCATTATGAGCTAAACTCCATTTACCATCTAAAATCTAAGAAGATGCTTTGTTTTACTGGTTATCTTACAATTATCTTTTGATGAGAAATGTTTCACCATCTTAAAATACTAATTCAAAGTTGGTGATTGTCAATTGTATTGGCAATCATTCATGATCGATTCATGTTCTTGAAAGATAGAAATACTTTGATACATTATCGAAACATGGATCCCTTACTTACTTAGAAATGATGAGATATAAGTTATGATGTATTTTTCTAAGTCTTGGTAATTCGAAAATGGCTTTGCTTAGGATATCATGCTAGTTAAAGAAATCATATGTTAACAGAGTGTGTAATCATAACCTACATAAATCAACCAAGGGGAGGTTGTGTGACTAAACTACAACCACCCGATGTTGTTAGAATTGGTATTTGAGAACTCGAAGTCAATCCTAATCTTTCTACTTTACGAAACTACTTGCCAACTTAAATTGACATCATTGAGGTGGCATGACATTAGGAAAGAGTGGACTTTAAAATGCGTATGCTACCTCTTTAGTGCCAAAGATGCTCACTTAAGGCTTAAGGAGCAATCTATCATATATTGCTACGGCAAGTTCACCACATGTTTGAATAATAATTATTAATGCCAAAATGGAGTGGATTCTTGATATTAGATGGTAAACTTCACGTAATTGAACTAATCGTTTAGAATCTCTCGTCTTGGTCACCTATATATTATATATAAGTATTTATATTTCATAAAAAGTTCAAAAATTGACCCCAAAATGATTCAAATCTCCGATTAAAGTAAAAAAACGATTTGTTATTAGAAATATTTGTGTCCACGGATCGATACTTGGTTCTTACCAATACTATTCTACATATACGATAGGTACACTTGCCTATTTTGTGTGTGTTTAGTCTTTGTAGAAATCACTTTTATAAATTTAAAACATGATCTTGTGCAAAAGCAAATCATTCCATCCATCATATTTTACTACCACACGCAGCAAGCATCAAGTTTTTGGCGTCGTTGTCGGGGACACGGTACGTTTCTAAGAACGATCCAAGTTTTAATTTAATCATTGTTTATAATTGTACAATTTTTTAACTTTTATTTTACTTTACTTTATATTTTTTATTAATTACTAACTATATAATTTTACGGCTAGCCTAATTTTAACCTTTATTTACCTAACCGTTAATTTAGTTTAATTAATTTAGACCTTAGTTTAGTCAAAAATAGCTTAGCCTAGCTCGTAGTTTAACTTCTACTAACCTTTAGTTTAACTTTAACTAACTTCAGTTTTCATTTTGATTTAGTCCCATGAATGTCCTCTACTTTTGAATCCGAGCTTGTTTCTCCAATTTCTAACCGGAACGACTCTTTCGTTGACGAGCACATAAATGGACAGCTGAAACCGCCGAAGCAATCAAAGACGAATCAGTAGACGCCACCACATCAGAAGAAAATCAAACCGAAGAAATGATGGCGGCCCAGAACAATGAGCCGAACATGAACCAATATGCCAAGCCAACTCTCGAAGGCTACGGCAATGGAGTGGCACCACCCGAAATCACCGAAAATTTCGAAATCAAATCAAGCACCATTCATATGGTGGAAAATTCAGTTCAATTTCATGGTCTCCTCGACGAGGACCCTCTTTCTCACATATCTCGATTCCTATGAATCTGTGGAACCTTTAAAATTCAGAACTGTTCAGACGATCAAATCAAGCTTATACTCTTTCCTTTCTCTCTAAGGGGTCAAGCCCTGGAATGGATAGAATCTATTTCCTCTGGTTCCATCACCACTTGGGACCAAATGGTTGAACAGTTTCTCCCTAAACATTTTCCGCCTGATAAAACTACCAAATACCGAGCCAGCATTACCGGATTCCGGATCGATGATGATGAGTCGTTACACGTAGCATGGGGAAGATACAAAAGTCTTCTAAGAAGATGCCTACATCATGGACTGAGCGTATGGTTACAAGTACAAACTTTCTTTGATACACAATCCAGTCAAAACAAACAGGCCATCGACCAAATCGCTGGTGGAGACCTGTGATCCAAATCACCTAACGAAGCATTTGAAGTCTTGGAGAAGGCCGCAAAGAAGAGTTTCGCTTACAACCCACCAAGATTTACACCTACCCATAAAGGAATACACCATGTTGATTCCAACACTCTTGTCACAGCACAACTTGAAGCTCTTTCTAAAAAATTCGAACAACTTCAAGCCGAGCTATCAAAAAATAGACTCACCTGTGACACTTGTGGAGGAAATCATTAGACAAGTGACTGTAAACAAGTCATTATGGATATGGAAGAAGTCGATTTCATCGCTCGACAGAACAACGCTTTCAGCAACAACTACAATCCAGGATGGAGAAACCACCCGAATTTCAGCTAGAAATACGGAGGTAACACTCAACCCTTACCCAGATTCGAGAAAAGACCAATGAATCAATCTTTCCAGCCTTAACCTCAATTCCAAGATCAAATTTCTAGTAGCCATCAAAACCCAAGCTACTCAAAAATCGAAGAAATGCAAATCCAACTCATGACCAAAACAAATGAAGCAGAAAAGAAGGTCGACTCAAGAGCTGTTGATATCAGCGGAGTATTATTAAAACATGAAGCCGAACTCAAAAGTCAACAAGTATCACTACAGAATCTAGAAACTCAAATCAAAGCCCGACAATTATCCGAAAGACCACCCGACACTCTTCCAAGCAATACAATCACCAACCCGAATGCGACAGCTAACGCTATTACACTCAGAAGCGGTACAACCACTATTACCTCACCAACTTTAGGACCAGTTACGAAAAAGGAATATCCTGATAAAACGCAGGAAAGACTAACCCCGACAGGTACCGTAAAACCCAAGAAGCCTGTCCGAACATATGTTCCACCTATTCCATACCCTGGGAGGCTGAAGCAGGTTCGATTGGAAGCTCAGTACGAGAAGTTTTTAGAACTCTTCAAACAACTCCATATCAACATCCCTTTTGTCAAAGCCATCGCTCAAATGCCAAAATATGCCAAGTTTCTCAAAAAAGTGATGACAAACAAAATGAAGCTGGAGGAAATCTCACATGTCACCCTGAGTGAAGAATGTTCAGCAGTCCTCCAAAGCAAGCTGCCAACGAAAATGACCGATCCAGGGAGCTTTACTATCCCATGTCTCATAGGAAATTTGTCTGTTAGCGATGCCCTAGCTGACCTAGGAGCTAGTATTAATTTAATGCCTTATGCGGTTTTTGCAAAACTATGGATAGGAGAACCAAAGCCCACCCGCATGAGCATTCAATTAGCTTACCGATCTGTTAAATATCCTCGGAGCATTGTTGAAAACATGTTTGTCAAAATTGACAAATTTGTTTTCCCGGTAGATTTTGTGATTCTAGGCATGGAGGAAGACAAAAGTATACCTCTAATTTTAGGAAGACCCTTTTTAGCCACCGCAAAGGCTATTATTGATGTTTGCACCGGCAAACTCACTCTTAGGGTCAATGACGAGGCAATCACTTTTGACTTAGGAAAATCTATGCAATATCCGCAACATCATAATGACACATTATACTGTGTTGACATCATAGATATTATCGTAAGTTGTTATGTGCGAGATTCTTCCATTAATACACCGCTGGAAACACAAGTCTTAGATAAAACACTCAACATACCCATGTTAGAAAACGAAGATATCAATGATGATTATGAGGAAGCATCAAAAGTAGTATATGGAGATCACCAAATGTGATGAAAAATCAAAACCATCAATCAAAGAACCACCAGCCTTAGAATTAAAAGAACTACCAAAACATCTTGAATACGCCTTTCTAGAAAAAGACTCTCAACTCCCAGTAATTATTTTATCTCACCTTTCTAAAGAAGAGAAAGAGGAACTTCTTAAGGTTCTCAAAAACCATAAGAAGGCTATCGCATGAAAGATCATGGATATCAAGGGCATCAATCCATCCTTTTGTACTCACAAAATTCTAATGGAAAAAGAATACAAACCCGTGGTCCAACATCAAAGATGTCTCAATCCCAACATGCAAGATGTGGTGAAGAAGGAAGCAATCAAACTACTTGATGCCGGATTAATCTACCCAATTTCAGATTCACCTTGGGTTAGTCCCGTTCAAGTAGTACCTAAGAAAGGAGGAATGACGGTCGTAATGAACGAGAAGGATGAGCTTATACCAATGAGAACCATCACAGGCTGGCGAGTTTTCATTGACTACCGGAAGCTTAATGACGCCACAAGAAAAGATCATTTTCCACTCACTTTCATCGATCAAATGCTTGAACGATTATCTGGAAAAATGTTCTACTGTTTTCTTGACGGATTTTCTGGATATTTCCAAATTCAATTGCTCCTGAAGATCAGGAGAAAGCCACATTTACATGTCCATACGGAACCTTCGCCTACCGAAGAATTCCATTTGGATTATGTAATGCTCCAGCCACTTTCCAACGTTGCATGGTGGCCATCTTTCAACAAATGATCGAAAACTCTATGGAAGTATTCATGGACGACTTCTCAGTCTTTGGAAATTCCTTCGATCATTGTTTAAACAACCTCGACAAAATGTTAACCAGATATGAGGAAGTAAATTTAGTACTCAACTGGGAAAAATGTCACTTTATGGTAAAGGAAGGCATTATTCTCGGTCACAAGATTTCTCAAAACTGACTAGAAGTTGATAGAGCCAAAATAGAAACCATATCCAAACTTCCACCGCCAACTTCAGTCAGAGCCATTAGAAGTTTTCTAGGTCACGCAGGCTTCTACCGCCGCTTCATAAAAGATTTCTTAAAAATTGCTATACCTATGACCAAACTTCTGGAAAAAGACGCACCCTTCGTCTTTTCTGAAGAATGTGTTGAATCATTCAACATATTAAAAGACAAACTCGTAAACGCACCGATCATGACTACACCCGATTGGACTCTTCCATTCGAAATCATGTGCGATGCAAGTGACTTTGCAGTTGGAGCCGTACTAGGACAACGCAAAGAAAAACACTTTCACCCAATCTACTATGCTAGTAAAACTCTTAATGATGCACAAGAAAATTACACCACAACAGAAAAAGAGTTGTTAGCAGTAGTTTTTGCTTTTGAAAAATTTAGATCCTACCTAGTTCTTTCCAAAACCATAGTATACACCGACCATGCCACAATACGTTACCACTTCAATAAGCAAGATGCCAAACCCAAACTTATCAGATGGATCCTACTACTCCAAGAATTCGACATAGAAGTCAAAGACAAAAGGGGAGCAGAGAATGTCGCCGCAGACCACCTCTCACATTTAGAATGCCCAGCTTCAGAAGAACTTCACAAGAAAATTTTCAACGATAATTTCCCACATAAAACTCTCATGCATATCCAAGCGGTCATAGAATAGAAAGACGAAATTCCTTGGTATGCCGGCTTCGCAAACTACCTAGCTTGTAGAATCCTAAGAAAATGAATTTCTCATCAACAGCGAAAGAAATTCTTCTCCGACCTTAAGTTCTACTTTTGGGAAGATCCATACTTGTTTAGGATAGGTGCTGATCAGGTTATTCGTAGATGTGTAGCTGGAGAGGAAGCCTTAGATATTCTCAAACACTATCATGAAGGACCAACTGGTGGGCATCACGGTACCGCCACTACGGTCAGAAAAGTGTTCGATGCAGGATTCTTCTGGCCCATCATATACAAAGATACACATACTTTGATCCAAGCATGCGATGCTTGTCAAAGAGCCGGGAACATCTCATCCAAAAATGAGATGGCTCAAAAAGGCATTCAAATTTGTGAAGTCTTTGATGTATGGGGAATATATTTCATGGGCTCATTTCCTAACTCGTTCGGAAATAAATACATTCTTGTAGCAGTCGACTACGTATCTAAATGGGTAGAAGCACAAGCTCTTCCCACTAACGATGCTCGAGTAGTTATAAGATTTCTGAAAAAGTTATTTTCACGATTCGGCACTCCAAAAGCCCTAATCAGCGAAAGAGGTACCCACTTCTGTAACGCTCTAATAGACAAAGTCGTAGCACGATATGGGGTTCACCACCTACTGGCAACAACATATCACCCTCAGACTAGTGGGCAAGTGGAGATCTCAAATCGAGGAATTAAAAGGATTTTAGAAAGAACTATAGGAATGAATCACAAAAATTGGGCAGAAAAGTTAGATGACGCTTTGTGGGCCCTCAGGACCGCTTACAAAACCCCCATAGGAACGACACCTTCCAAGCTCGTTTTCGGGAAATCATGTCATCTACCAGTAGAATTAAAACACAAAGCCTATTGGGCTCTCAGAGCAGTAAACTTTGATCTAACGTCCGCCGGCATAAACTGGAAAGATCAAATTCACGAGCTCGAGGAACTAAGAACATTAGCCCATGAAAATTCCGCCGGCATAAACCACACAAATATTTTTCGGAAGCTTTGAGAGAGTCATATGTTTCGTGTGATTTAGAACTTGTTGCAATTATTCATTTCAAGACCGCACGAAGCATTGTATAAGGAAGAAGGTAATATTGTCACAATCCCGTCAAACCATTCGCCAAATTACAAAAAACCAAAAACCTTAACCAAAACTTTACCACTTTATCCATATCACTGGTAAAATACAACACTAAACTTTTACCGGCAGACCCTAAAAAACTGGAAATGCATTCTTTCGATTTCAATGTCCTTTGCTACATACACTTCACAAAACCTAGGTTGTCTCCAGAACTTAGGGAGAGAATATTTCTCTTCAGCAATGAGGTGAGGAAAAAGTGGCACCAACAAGAACAAATGCCACCATTTTGTGGAACTTCCAAAAACGCAATGAAGAGAAGAGTAAAAAGATACGAACGATGCTTAGGTTGCGGAAACTGGTCCCACGAAGGAAGATGCAGAAAAAGTCAAACTCAGTCTCAACATGAATATACCGAACTAATGAGGGTGGGGGCTATTAGGCTCAAAGCCGAAAAATCCACTAAAGTTGGAAATTATGTTCAGAACAGGATTGAGGAAGAACTTATCCACATCCTCGACAAAACTGGTCTTGCCGATCTGACCTTAAAAGAGTCATTAGATATAAAAAAAACCATCTAAGACATATCAGAATCTCTGATCATCAGAAAAAGTTGTATTTACCATCCTCAACCAAAAGCCCTTATCCACCACAAAATACCAAAATCCCAACTCACACAAAACCAACCAATATTACCTTCTGATTTATGCAACCCTTCACAAAGGTGGAGATTTGAACTTGTTACAAGCTTATTTATCACAGGTTACATTCTGACTAAGAGTGTTCACATACATACATCATAGGTATGATCAGATATAAAACCGAGTGTGAGTGAACATTGTGAGAACTTGACGTTTTGCATAAACGGAAGCTCATAAAAACAAAATTTCCTTTTTATTTTTCACTAATATGAATTAAGGTTGGTTATTTCGTTCTATTTTCTTGGAGCTCGCTTAAGGGATGGCTATAATCCAAGTTTGCTGTTTTTAGAGAAAATTTATAAAAAGATTGCTTGAGGACAAGCAATGTTCAAGTGTGGGGATGTTTGATGTACATAAAATTATACATCTTTTCGGCATCAAATAATCTCTAAAAACTGCAATTTCTACTAAATAACATAGCACAAAAAGCTACTTATCATAATAAAATGTGATTCCAGGTGAAACCGAGCCCCAAACAAAGAAATAATCGAAAAGACGAAGAAAAACAGAAGAAAGTACAAGAAAAGCAAAAAAACACGCCCCATGCCTTTGAACACCAGAAAAGACAAAAATCTACAAGAAAAGACAAAATCTTGGAACAAAAGCATGGGGTCGTGCCTCTCAACCATAGGGCCGTGGTCGTCTACTAGAAAAGACAAAATGAATTCAGCACATGTCACTAAAAAGCACGGGGGCGTGCCTACGTAAGCACGGGGTCGTGCTTCTCACTCCAGATTGCCTATAAATAGTGGCTCATGTTGCACTCATTTGGTGTGCCTTGAAGAGAGTTCTATCCAGTTTTCTCGAATAAAAACAAACACTAACACTCACATTGAAGATCTAGTGAAGAGTTTGAAGGCTTGGAGGTCATCACCATCAATCATCATCATCAACCATCATAAGAAGGAAGATTCATTTACATTTGGTTAGATTGTTCTAGTTTAATCATGTGTTTGTTATCATCATCCATCCTAATGTTAATCACCATGCTCATTATGAGCTAAACTCCATTTACCATCTAAAATCTAAGAAGATGCTTTGTTTTACTTGATGATTATTTAAAGCATGTGGTATAGTCTCGTAAAGTACATGGTTATCTTACAATTATCTTTTGATGAGAAATGTTTCACCATCTTAAAATACTAATTCAAAGTTGGTGATTGTCAATTGTATTGGCAATCATTCATAATCGATTCATGTTCTTGAAAGATAGAGATACTTTGATACATTATCGAAACATGGATCCTTATACTGTACTTAGAAATGATGAGATATAAGCTATGATGTATTTTTCTAAGTTTTGGTAATCCGAAAATGGCTTTGCTTAGGATATCATGCTAGTTAAAGAAATCATATGTTAATAGAGTGTGTAATTATAACCTACATAAATCAATCAAGGGGAGGTTGTGTGACTAAACTACAACCACCCGAAGTTGTTAGAATTGGTATTTGAGAAATCGAAGTCAATCTTAATCTTTCTACTTTACGAAACTACTTGCCAACTTAAATTGACATCATTGTGGTGGCATGACATTAGGAAAGGGTGGAGTTTAAAATACGCATGCTACCTCCTTAGTGCCAAAGATGCTCACTTAAGGCTTAAGAAGCTATCTATCATATATTGCTACGACAACTTCACCACATGTTTGAATAATAATTATTAATGCTAAAATGGAGTGGATTCTTGATAATAGATGGTAACCTTCACGTAATTGAACTACTCGTTTAGAATCTCTCGTCTTGGTCACCTATATATTATATATAAGTATTTATATTTCGGGGCAACTTTATAGAATAGTAACCAACTTTCATAATTGTACCAATTTGGTTACTCAAACTTTTTTTGTCTCAATAAGGTTACTCAAACTTTTTTTTGTCTCATTTAGATTACTCAAGTTTCATCTATCAACTTATCCAAGTTTTTTTATCATTTTGGTAGGTTATTATGATGACATGGAATATTTTCATTTTAAGAAATTGTTAATGATGACATGGACTGATGACATGAAATTATAATTAGTGACATGGATTTTGTTAATAAATAAATACAATAAAATTCAAAATTACATTTTTTAATTATTATAACTTCCAAAAAATTAGTTTCATTTTTACGAAAAGCATTAGCAATCAAATTTTTTATTAAAAAAAAAAGCAAGTTTCAGAATTTATCAAACAAAAAAAAAGAATTCATCGTAATACCAAAAAAACAAAATTCATTATAATACCAAAAAAAACATAATTCATCATAATCATCAAACACAAAAAAAATAGAAGACTAGCCAGCATTCTCGTTAACATAACCAAAAGAGTTTTTAAATAACATTCACGCAAACTAAAAAAAGACTTGTTAACCAGCATTTTTATTTCGGGTCGCACTTGTTGAATCAATAATTTTATGTCTACCCTTTTGCCTCGTCTTCTTTGGTTGTGGGTTTCTCTTCTCCTTTGTGCAAGACCTAATATTGTGCCCAATTTCTTGACAATTTTGACAAGTCATATGTCTTTTAACGCCAACTTTCGAGCTCTTCTTCACTTTCTCTGAAGGATCTCTTTTCCACTTCACTGTTAGTCTACCGGGCATTCGTCTTTCTTTCGGAGGTAAGGGTTTGATATCATCTGTTTTAGGCCAATACAAACTTCCTTTTAATGGTTTGATAGAGTGCTTATATGCTTCCTTGAACTTGTCCTTCTTAAACGAATTACTGACATAAGTTTCTAGCTCCTTGTTAATGAAGGCTAATGTTGCAACTGTATGAACACAAGGTATGCCTGACAATTGCCATGATCTGCAAGTGCAAGTTTGTTCTTCGATGTTCACTGCAAATGCATCTTTCTCATCCATTACTTCAAATATGATGTTAGCACTTGGAATGACTTTCCAATGCCTACACAATCAACTCAAAAGTCTATAAATATTCATAAAAATTAATAAAAAAATTATAATATGATATTACCTTTAACACTTTTTATTATCTGCTAGTTTTTTCATGATTCTTGGGCATATTTCATGTTCTAAATTGTTTGCTTTTTTCTCCATTGAAAAAATTCTTTGCATCACAAATGTTCTAAACATAACCCGATCTACTAAATTAAAGGGAAAACTTCATTACGTTTTCCTTGAACGCTATTAAAAAACTAATACATTGAATGTGCTTTATTACATTATCATATATCACATACCCCAATAAATTGAATGTCGGTTGATCACATTATCATATAGGTTAAAAACATAAATTGAATGTTGGTTGATCACATAATCATATAGGTTAAAAGCAGGTTCAATCATTGAGAACAAAAAAAAAATATTAATGAAATAAAGGTTCTGCAATCTTTCTTTGGTTCACGTAAGAGTTTCTAATGAGTATTAATTTCACTAACGACATCCAACGCACCAAATTCAATACAAAGCAAACTGACCTATGGATTTGGAAGGAAGAACGATGTTGTGAAGATGACTTGTAGACTTGGAAGTAAGAAGAACTGCGGTCTAACAAATACTTAGTCTTCTAACCCTAATGATGATCGGTTATAGAAACTAAATTTTATGTTATTTTAAGTGTTTAATTATAATATCCATGTCATTAATTATAATTTCCATGTCACCAATAATAATGTAAATTAAGATGCCACGTCAGCATAATAAACTACCAAAATGGTAAAAAGAACTTTGATTAGTATATAAGTGAAAGTTGAGCTATCTAAATGAGACAAAAAAGTTAGCAACGTAATTGATACACAAAAGGTTTGTGAGTAACTTAATTGAGATAAAGAAAGTTAGGGTAACCAAATTGGTACAATAGGAAAAGTTTGTTACTATTCTGTGAAGTTTTCCCTTTATATTTCATAAAAAGTTCAAAAATTGACTCCAA
This sequence comes from Bidens hawaiensis, assembly GCF_021521415.1. Taxonomy (NCBI): domain Eukaryota; kingdom Viridiplantae; phylum Streptophyta; class Magnoliopsida; order Asterales; family Asteraceae; genus Bidens; species Bidens hawaiensis. The sequence continues at coordinate 1,698 of NW_027493957.1, read as the reverse complement.
AATTATTAAAACCTCCGATTAAAGTAAAACAACGATTTGTTATTAGAAATATATGTGTCCACGGATCGATACTTGGTTCTTACCAATATTATTCTACATATACGATAGGTACACTTGCCTATTTTGTGTGTGTTTAGTCTTTGTAGAAATCACTTTTATAAATTTAAAACACGATCTTGTGCAAAAGCAAATCATTCCATCCATCATATTTTACTACCATACGCAGCAAGCATCAAGGAGACATCATAATAAGCAAAGTAGACATAGATTAAAACCTAGTAAACCCATTCACTAAGCCTATGACTCATTACAAGCATGATCAACACATGGATGCTATCGGTCTTAGATTAGTTAGTCATTTGTTCTGATTTAGTATTTTGATGTATGAACATTTCAACAATTATACTTTTGAGTTCACTTTTGATTTAATGGTTAAATGCAAATGTTAAATATTATAAATGTGTTTAAATTTAGTATGTTTAATCCATGAATATTGTATTCTAAATTATCCAAAGTCGGTCAAACTCGTGGGAACGATTCTTAACTAAGACTATTCTGACTTTGGACTCAAGGATTTGACTTCCAAACTCACATCCTCATAATAAATGGCTTTGGATGTAACTAGCATTAAATCATCTTCATGGATCTTAATCCTAAGATGTTTTGATTTGAAATTGGTATACTCATTTAGTATCCTTAGACTTCGGATACATATTAGAACTTTTGTTTACTAAAGGTTATTCTTTATCGCGTAACTACCGGCAATAAAGGCATCGGTTCGGAATATTCCAAGATGGGATTTGTATGTAATCAAGATGGGATTTTGTACTCTTACATGATATGTAATAGTTAGGTATCATGGCACCCTCATTGATTAGAGATGGTGAAGTGTGAGGCCTCACCCAAGCTTACGGTGTGTTTGATTGGACCACTTTGATTCTATATCGAGAACGATTATAATTGAACTCCATATGAGATTGAATCTGATCCGCGTCTCATTGTTCAATTGATGTCTTATACAGAAAGGATAGTTGACATCAATTACCATAAGCTCATTATCTTGCAATAGTGTATTCCAAGATGTTTTGGTTAACGACTTTAAAATGTCATAACTTTTTGGTGTAACATTTGCTATGTGACATTATTCTCATACGTGAAAATACTTGAATCTATGTTCATTTTATTGTTTACATGTGTAATCGTTAATTTGGCACGTTGAACCGGGTTTGTCTAGATTAATATTTTAACATGTAACATAACAATTATGGTCATCTTAAATTAATTTGTATCCTAAGTATTTCATTTGGCATCTTTTATTAAAATAAAAGCATATTTCAAATACAAGTTTCTCTCCAAGACTTACCTATGTAATCTCCTTCTAACCAAAACTATAAATAACCCCTCATTTTTATCGTTTTATTTTGATCATTCTGCTTCTCTCTTCAATAATAATTCTTCCAATGAAGTTTATATATATAGTTTCTTGTGTTTGTTCATCTCAAGATCACAAGGTAGATATAAGTTTTGTTCATGTTTCCTGGTCTTTGTTCTTTGTTTCTTCTTATTTTCTTATTGTTATAATGGTTTTAAGACCATCACCTAGTTATGTTTATGATCTCACCTAATCTATACACTATGGTGTATAGGGTGGAGGAGACAAAAATATAAGGTTGTATGATGATCCTTAATGGTCACACC